>NW_019392890.1:434421-468495 GCF_000648675.2 Cimex lectularius | reverse complement strand
AATTTCGTGGTCCGCTTGACCAATTAATATATTACAATTAATTAAGGTTTTTAGTTGAGATAAAAAAGTCAATGGCACGAGCGGGATTGAAAAATCGCAAAAAGGAGGGAAAATTCAAAAGGTGCGGTGGAGATGGGAAGTTGGTGTCCGAGTGGGTTGAGGTCACGATAGTGGTAGAGCAGCGGCGTATCAAGCCGAAGATCGTGGGTTCGAATCCCACTCGTGCCATTGACTTTTTTAACCCAACTAAAAACCTTAATTAATTGTAATCTTTTGAATCTAGATTTGCGTCATTATTTAAATCCAAAGCGGAAGTTGGTCGCACAATTGCCAACATGATTTAAATAAAAATCTTTAAAAATAACAGAAAATTTTATTGATTGTTTATTGATTTATTGACCTTGTTTATTGACTTGTTTTAAAATGACCGTGCGATAGTAAAATAAAAGTAATTGACTAATTTAAAAAATACTGGAATCAAGTGTCAATTGTTACAAAATTATCGACCATTAGCAAAATCCTAGCATAACATCCAATTTAATTATCAGCTGGATAGTCTATATTTTTTTCTTCGAGCTTGTTTTGAAAAATCCTAAATAGATTTTTTTTTCTTTATCATTGACTAGGGAATTTAATTTTTAGTTATTTGCTCTAGGAAAATTCCAGGGACTCCATGCTGTTTTGTTGTACATTTGGTACAAAAAATCACAGTGTGTCACCAGTTTTCTGGTAAACATTTTGAATTAATACCTTTTTTAAAATATTTTTAGCCACGATTTCTCTAACAAAATATAGCAAATAATATGCTTTTCTTTGTTATAAGTCTCATGTATTCATGTACATTATAATTTTTAAACATTTATCTATGTAGTGAAACATTTCATTTAAAACACAAAAACTCATCAATTATTTGCACTCAACAAAAAAGTTGTTCTTATTTTCATTTTACCTTATATTTAAATTTACTTATACATATTTAAAATTAGCTACTTACAATGGTGGGCGTGATAAGGACGTGGGGTCAATTGTTTTCTTTTTTTTTTAGATACTACACAAATAGATAAATTTAACGCACTACTCAATTTATTTAGTTAAAAATTAAATCCATTTTCTTTCTACATTAGGTAATTAGGAGCTATCGTAGTCAAAATAAACTGTAAATAACGCTTTGTTTACGTCTTTTATTTACTTTTGTACTGTATCCCATATGTACAAAAAGTTATGCCACTTTTAGTTAATCTTTTTCCAGAAGATTGGAGGAAAGTTGAGTTGGCCTGAAATCTTCAGATGGGCGTAAATTCATGTGGCAATGGATAGGAGAAAGGTACATCACATGCTGTTTAGTTCCTTAGATGGCATTCCATGTGGGGTGGCATTTCCTTGGACGGCGAATTGGTTGTTGTGCCAGGAAGACCTCTAACTTTACAGAGGTACTTACAAGACATAATCGAGAACATGGCCATTTGCCGCACACATCGGTGAAGATTCTTGCTAATTATGGATGGTCGGCCCCATTAAGCAAATATTGTAGATGGCTACCTGAATGAGGTAGTTGAGCAATTGAGAGCTTGGTGTGGCCAGCTCGAAGTCCAGATTTGAACACACTCTTTTGGGACCAACTTAAGCACATGTCCGAGAGTTCTTGCTTATTAGCCGTAGGACTTAATAGTCGAGAAATCAAGTAAATTTTTATTAAAAGTAGTTTTCTCCCTTTGTCGTGCATGTATTTTAAGGTTAATATAAATCGGACGATTTGGTATTTTACGTAGGATAATAAAATAATAAGTGCTACAAGTAAAATCATGTTAAATGAGATTGGATGTATTGGTTGAAAAAAGGCTAATTTGGTTGAACAAAGGTTTAATGTGGTAGAAAAAATATTTATTTTGACTTCTTTAAGGAATTTGATCATTCCTTGGCATTTCCTTTATCTTTTTGTACACATGTGTATTGACACAATACTTGATGAGCACCTCAGACTGAATTATAAAAAGAAAATATGGAATGTCACTCATTGGACACAAACAATCCAAAAACTGGACGGTATGACACATGGCTATGGCTGGCTAGGTTAAAGCTCTCCCCCCCCCAAAAAAAAAACTTTCTAAGGAAAGGGCATAATGCAAAAACTGCGAATCCTAACATGACGCTGCAAACTAAACTGACATCTGAAGAAGATTGGCATAACCCAACATGGCATGCGCAGATTCTGCAAAGAAGCAGAGGAGACACCGGCACACCTGCTAACAAACTGGTGCTACACTTTCCCGCAAGAGGACGTGTTTCGGGACGTACAATGTAACCGTAGAAAAAGATTCAACCACTGGACTTCCTTGATGGACTAGGACTTCCTGGTGTGCTTTAAGTACAGAACGGTGATACAATAGCTCTAAAGGGCGCAGTGTAAGACACTCCTCGACTAATACATCTATCTCGAGCAGTTGGGAAGTACTGTTCAAAGGACATTTCCAAACTTAGAAGGTGTTCACATATTTCATCAGTTCGCAAGCTCCAGTTTTTCTTCAAAAAATCATGTAACAGGAAAAAATACACCTCTTGCTTCTCAATACATTCATCCCAAAACTGGATTTTTCTTTCGAAGGCGCGTCTTTGTCATTGGCATTGAAAGTTGTTATATTCTTCCTTTGCAAAGAAAGGCTTATCACTTTCATTTTCATGAAAATGTCTGATAAATACAACAGTATATATATTACGCAGGGCGGGCGACCAGGACCCGAGGGGTTAAAAGCCTAGGGGTAGGCCCGTACCCCATCCCTAAAAGGTCCGGGACCTGGTCAGCTCACGAGTCCTGCATAAACCTTTTTGGACCTATTCACAAACCCCAAGATTTTGGACCATTTTATCTTGGGGAGTGTTTTGGTTATGTCCTCTCCTTCGAAAGTTTCAAATCTTTCCCTAGCATACCTATCACATTCTGCAAGGTAGTGTCGAGCCGTTTCTTCCTTTATTTCACAGAAGAGGCAAAAGGGGTCTGGTAGAGTACCCATTATGAAGAGGTGTCTTCTCAAGGGGCAATGGCCCGTTAGGATACCTATCAGCCTCCTAATACCCTTCCTTGAGTTAGAGAATAGGCATTTCGATTCTACTGGTTTGATTTCCTTCAGAAATTCCTTCGATTGCCTGTGTCCGGGGGACATATTCCATTCTTTAAGGAATTGTTTCATGCCCCAGCAACTAATACTCTCTTTCGCTGTGCTTATAGAATGGGGTAATACCGGTTGTGGCCCGACAAACGCAGTATTTGATCCTTCTTTGGCCAGGCTGTCCGCCTTTTCATTGCCATAGTGCCCCTTATGAGCAGGTATCCACATGAGGATTACCCTATTCTCGTCCTAGTAGTTATCCTATTGATAAGTTCAACGGTTTCCTCTACCAGCCTAGATGTAGATAACTCTTTTTGTAATGACTTAAGACTGGCCTGACTGTCGGAAAAAATTCTAATATCTAATATTTCCATTGTCATTCCATTATTTCCATTCTAATATTCCATATAATCTAATATTTCCATTGTTAGTTATTATTTGTGCGTTGTTGGTTTTTTGTTTTTTCCTGGTGTTGGTTGCGATGTTTTGTTCTCCTGAACGTTTTCGTTTTTTGTTATGGAGTGTTTTTAGTGGTGTGAAGGTGGTGTGTGATTGTGAGTTTGTTTGTGCGTTTATAAGTTTTCCGTCTTTAACAAAAAAACCCGCGAGTGAAGACAGAGCCAGTAGTGCCCGTGTGCCGGTTCAACAGTAGTTGATTATTAACCTTACTCAGTAAATGTAGAATTTTCGAGTGTCCTATATTGTTTCCCTTATGATTCCAGCTGCTTTCACTAATTAATCTCTAGCAGCTGGATAGTGCTCTAACCTTGACCTCTGTGTGTAGAGGTGTAGTATTGGTTATCATTTCTAGTGCTAGGGTAGGTGTAGTGGGAAATGCTCCCGTCATCATCATACAACCTAATCTTTGAAATGACCTTAACTTATTAATAGCCCCTTTATTTTCTAGACCTTTCCACCATACTAGGGCTGCAAATAGAAATCTTGGTAGTATAATTGCGGTATAATACAACAGTATACATTTCCACTTCTCATAATCGAAAACTTAGACAATTTGACATTGTGGTCCATCAACAAGATAAGACTTCAGAAGTAATTCCTGGAATCGAGAGACGCCACTTCATTTCTGTACGGAGAAGCAGGGAATGATGAAGGCTTATATTGTCACATAAAATTATGAAAAATCTTGACTTCAATGGCCGCGACTTGATATGTAATACGATTCAAAACTTTATTAAAAGAGGCTGGCGTTTGTTTCATAGCTAAAGCATGTCTGTGGAGAACACAATGACTGCTGCTGCACAATAAAAAACTTTCGTTTTCAGTACTCATTGTTATTTTAAAATGTTTATTCAATCTCATTTGAATTCTGAAGCAATAAACTGATCAATTTCCATCTTTGTTTTCTTAATTTCCATTTTTAAACTTAAAAATGCCACTTAGTGCTGAGGATGTTGCGCGTGGTGTGGTACTTATTGATGATAATTATTCAGAAATCGTGAGATGCGGTCTGGTGTGATGTAGGTTTCAGAAAAACATTTTCTTTATCGTGCCAACGTTTCGATCTTTATTGAGATCATCTTCAGGGCTCAAAGTGTTTGTGTTCTGTGTAATTGTGTCATTCTTGTGTGTCGTGTTGAGAGTGCCCACGATGCATTTCGGCAATTTGCCATCTTAAGAATGTCTTAATAATAGCATCCTAACTTTCTTACCTCTGTTAAATTGTCAAATTTGTGTGGTGACCAACCTGGCAAAGATAAGCAGGCGAGAATGGTAATGATTAAATTACAGGTTTTTAACCCTGTAGACTACACAAAGGTATTTCACAATTTAATACGTCTAGCCACAGTCACAATGACACAATTACACAGAAGACAAACACTTTGAGCCCTGAAGATGATCTCAATAAAGATTGAAACGTTGGCACGATAAAGAAAATGTTTTTCTGAAACCTACATCACACCAGACCGAATCTCACGATTTCTAAATAAATATTCACAAATGTGGAACTTAAACCAATGTTTGAACAAGGATACCACAAATTCTGGTTACAAAAACAGATCCTTTATATCCTGCATTTTGGGTTATTGTACAGTTGACTGTTTTCCCATCTTCCTATTTGGTAGATCGTGGATTCAGTGCCGTTATGAACCTCATCACAAAAAAAAAATTCAAAAAAAAAGAAATTAGTGATCGTGGGGATTTTCGGTTGCAACTCACAAACATTGAGCCGGACATATATACAACCGAGTGACAAAATTATAGACACATTAAAAAATCACGATTTCAACAGTGAAAAATGATTTCTTTTACCATTAGAATATTGTTCATGATTACAATTAATTAAGGTTTTCAGTTGAGATAAAAAAGTCAACGGCACGAGCGGGATTCGAACCCACGATCTTCGGCTAAATACGCTGCTGCTCTACCACTTGAGCTATCGTGACCTCGATCCACTCGGACACTAACTTCCCATCTCAACCCCACCTTATGAGTTTTCCTTCCTTTTTGTCATTTTTCAAATGTCGTGTAATCTATTTGATTCTCGGCGACAAATGATGATGGGTTCGAATCCCGCTCGTGCCATTAGCTTTTTTCATCTCAACTAAAAACCTTAATTAATTGTAATGTATTAATTGGTCAAGCGGACCACGAAATTAATGAATTATAGAAAATCTATGGGGAAAATTATCGAGGATGGTATATCAAGACTGTAAGCAGTACAACTCTGTCGACGAACTTAGAACAGGTGTCACCACTGCCCGGAATAATTTGCCTCAAGATTTTATTCAAAATTTGTACAAAACCATTCCAGAAAGATTACTGTAAATAATAAAACTGAGTGGTAATGTCACAAACTATTATAAACTTGTTTTAAATTGATTTTATCCCATGTGTCTATAATTTTGTCGCAGACAAAATAGTTTTTTCTCTTATTTACTGAAAAATTAAAGTTAACTGAAGAAAAATATTTATTTCGTGTGTTTTGAATAAATATTTGTAGTACATTAAAAAATCATAACAATTAAGGGTGTGTCTATAATTTTGTCACTCGGTTGTACACTCATAACATCTCATCACGTTCATCCAAGTCATTAATTTTTTTATATTTTATTTTAAACAAAAGGAATTAATATTATAATTTTAATAAATATATCTTCAACAATTTTTTTTTAATTTGTAATTTTTATACTATGCATTTATGTATGCCGCTTTTTCACTTGGGGGTCCGTGGGCAATTTTTGACTATAAAAAAGGGGCCCATGGGTCAAAAAATTTGGGGAACCACTGCGCTAGACTTTGTTGACGTGTCGGTCTGACGGGCAATCGGTTACTACGTAACTTCGATTTGGTTTCTTTTTGGATTGGGGGCACTGAAAATTTCAGTTTAAACTCTTGTAGAACTTGTAACTGGGTATATTTACCCGTAATAAATAAATAAAAATAAAAGTTTAGCATGGGATAGCAACGGTGTACAGGTATCGATGGAGAAAACTCCTATCGAAGTACAGAGTCTGTATCGATAACACTCACGTCTGTAGATCCCGTTATTCACAGCACAGGCATCATCACAGCCAAGGTCTTTTGAGTTCCGACAATAAAGCCCGTCGACGTATCGCCCGCACTTCAATCGGCCACCTACCTCGTTGGTAAGACATCACTCCGACACTCACCAGGTAAATTGTTCGAAATTATTATTTTTCATAATCTCTCCCGATTTTAAGTTTTAAGTTCGGCCGTTTTACGCATTTATGTCGGTTAATGTTCGAATTGGCCGGAAAATGAAAAAACTACCGGCCGGTCGCAATTCCACCCGACCGGCCTTGCCCAATCTCGGCGATTTGCATATGAAAAGCCCGGCCGGCTTTTTCTATTCGATTGTTTCCACATTTTTTTTTCTGCCGTATAAATTAGAGACAAAACTGCACTTTTCGATTTTTCACCGGCACAGAAGAAAAAAAAAACTTGGTATTCCCCAACCTTGAAACCACGTGCGAGTGGTTTCTGCTCAAGGACCACTCAAGGAACTGCTAAGTTCTTTGTTCCCATACCTGAATTTGACCGATCTTTCACAAACTTTTACCACACAATTTTCTAAAAAAAAACCCAAATTTTCTTAAACAATAGCCTATTATTATCAAGTTTAATAACGTATATCCTTTTATTTTCGAAATAATTTTTCTATTATATTCTCGTTTTATTTTATTTTTTAAATTTTACTTAATTGTTCACTTGTTGCACAACCTTGAATCCAATTTCAATGATTTTTCAGCACCAATGATCCTTGATCTTGTTCAGACAAGAAATTTCATTACTTCCACATGTTCTCTAATTTATGAAAAGAGAGAAAAAAAGAAAAGAAAAATAAAAGGTTGCCTAGTTAAAATATTTTCTGGCTCGTTTTTACTTTTGATACCAAAAATAGCTTGCACTCCTTGGTTGCCGTTCAATTGGAAAACCCTGGCAACATTGAACATGACTGTACTTGCAAAGAAATACACTTGTATAGACCCAAAGTTCAAGGATTAGTTTGAGATTACAACATGGAATCAGGAAAAACTTTTTAAACAGTTATAAATAAAGACTGGATTCCCATGCAATTACATCTTTTGCCAACTAGATTGCAATAAAACCGAGACAAAAATTTGATTTGTGAAAAGGACTTATTTTTAAAATACTACTCTTATTTTGCATTGTTTGGTGTTACTTTATATTTTCATGCACAAAATTTCATATTTATTTTTTATGTGAGAGAACAACGTTAAAATATATTAAATTCACTATTTTTCTTGGTCTGCTTGACCAGTTAATATTCAATTATTTAAGGTTTTCAAGTTGAGATAAAAACGTCAATGGCACGAGCAGGATTCGAACCCACGATCTTCGGCTTGTTACGCAGCTGCTCTACCACTTGAGCTATCGTGACTTCAATCCACTCGGACACTAACTTCCCATCTCAACTCCACCTTTTTAAATTTTCCCTCTTTTTTGCCATTTTTCAAATGTGTGTTCTATTTTTATCTCAACTTAAAAACCTTAAATGATTGAATGATATTAATTGGTCAAGCAGACCACGAAAAATAGTGAATTTAATTAATTAAAATGAAGTATACTTCACTAAAGCTCTCTGTGGCCATGTCATTCGTCGTCGAGAATCAAATCGCAGCTTATCAAGCCAAACATCGTGGGTTCGAATCCCGCCTGTGACACTAATTTTTTTTATCTCAACTTAAAAACCTTAAATAGTTAAAATATATTTATTTATTATTACATCGACGTCAAGCAGCCAATTTTTACAACAGTACACAGACTTAAATTATCTGGAGTAATATAGTTTTAATTTTGGCAAGAGTTGAACAGAAGTCCAGATCACTATTTAAGTTATTAGCTTTAGTACATATTCTAGGAATGGGAGCATTTTTTTAGCATCACGACCGACGAGGATGGGGTTATAGTCGTAGACCTCGTGGTCGTATATGAGACCACGGGTGCGTTGACGCGGTAGCAGACCTCAAGGTGCGGAAGTACGGGGTTTTGAGGGAAGCCCTCACGGAGCTGTACCGGAAGAGCTATTTTTTGACGGCCAGTGTAGTAGTGGAGGCGGGAAGATGCATCCCTGAGCGAACCCAGAAGACGCTCAGGGACCTCGGTGTGAAAAATCTGCCGAGGTTGCTCCTCACCCTCTCCCTTCCTGCCTTGAGGTCCTCGCTGTCCTTTGCCTGCGGCCATACGGATCGGGAGCAAAGCTTTTTAGCGACCCATCCAGCAAGCAACACCCACCGGAAGCGACGGACCTGGCATAGTCTGCGGGACACACGATTGGACCTGGGTGTGGGTGAAGTTGGGAAGTACGTGCCCGCACTACAGGATATGACAACCGGCATAGGAAAGAGATTAATTTTTATTTAATCAGGAAAAAAATAGTTCTACAAAATGGTATATGGAATAGAGGAGTGAATCTGGTCCTCTTATCTGGTACATTAAAAGATATCTTCTCTAACAATTCAGGACAATTAGTCATATTCCTTAGTAGTTTTACAAGAAAAATAATATCAATAGATCTACGATCTTCTAATGAACTAATGTTTAGTACATTTGTAACAGTTTCATACCATATCTGACTAGAATTTAGACCAAGTTTGTAAGAACGGTATTTAAGAGAGTAATTATTTATCAGAGTAAAAAAGCAATATTTTCAGGCAAAATATACTATTAAAGTCCTTTGTATTTCTTTTCAAGAAACCAAGTAGTTTCAAACAAGTTTTATGATAGATTTACATTTATGATAGATTCAATATGCAGGCTAAAAGAAAGAGAGAAAACAAAAATTACACATATTATTTAAGGCTATCACAGATATTATAGTTAAATTGTAATGCACTAAATTTCTTATGAATGGACATTGCATTTATGAAATTTAGTCATATAATTTAGATCACACCATCTAACTAGATTAGTTATGTCTAGTAACAATTCACAGTCTCCAATAGATTTTATTATTTTAAATATTTTGTGGTCATCCGCAAACAACTTAAATTGACTATTTGTAAAATACTTAACAATATCATTAACAAATATATTAAAGAGCAAAGGTGACATGTGGCCACCTTGTGGAATGCCACAGAGGTAACAGATACGGTTCTGATGCCATATTATTTATCTTTACAATTTGTGTTCTATTAATCAGAAAATCTCTCAACAATAATTTTTATTCAGTTAACCTTTTTATGTAAGGTTTTAATCCTGCTTGTGACACTAACTTTTTCGGCTTCCCTCATGACTTTTACGTCTAATAAACATTGAAAGACGGCTATCCGAAAAAAAGCAGCACCTTCATGTCAAAAGGTTGACAAATTGGTTACAATCTACAATTCATAGTAACAAACTTATTCTGAGAAATGACAGCTGTACTGTCTATCTAAGGACACCCCAAAATAATTCCCTGTGGAAAATGGTTAACCGTTTTAAACTTAAAAAATGACTGCCACGAATGAGCTATTAAATAAAAACATCCTGCATCACTGATGTCGCCGTGGAGGAAAATTTTGCATCAATGCACCTTTTTACAATTAATCAAGAACCATATCTGCAAAAGCTTGTTACTAAATGATTTTCATTCTCTCCTCATGAATGTACTTAGTCACTCTAAGGAAATCTGTGAAATTCATTCATCTGCATGAAAATAAAGTCACCTGGACCAAATTTCCAACTTCGTGCTTTAAAGAGCCTTCAGGGGAAAAAATTGATCCTACTAACCCACTTCTTCAATGCTATATTTATTGTCCTGTAATCATATAAACATTAATTCAAAAATTTCTATAGTATAATAAATTAACAATTTTCCTTTTCTTAATAAGTAAATTAAATAAATTATTGGGTTGTCCGGAAAATAATGCAGGATTTTAAGTTTTCATTAAAAAAAATCTATATAAAATATTCTGTTTACGTTTACAGGATTACTCATTTGTATGAATGTCAACACTTATTAATCCTCTTCCAAATGATATTGTTTGTTTACCTCTGTAGCATTCCGCTACTTGGAAATAATTCAGTCATCCTTATAATGTCAAAGCGAGAATTTCGTACGATTTTCTTTTACGAGTTTAAACTCGGCCGAAGCGGAGCCCAAACGGCTAGAAACATTAACCAAGTCTGGGGCGAGGGTTGTGTTAATGAGTGCACTGTGCAAAGGTGGTTTAAAAAATTTCGGGAGGGAGATTTCAGCCTTGAAGATGAAGAAGGTCGTGGAAGGCCTTCCTCTCTTAATGATGATGTTCTGCGATCAGTGGTGGAAGAAAACCCCAAAACAACTGTTCGAGAACTTGCAGAGCAACTCAAAGTCAGTAAAACGACCGTCGCTGACCACCTCAAGGCGATTGGAAAAGTGAAAAAACTCGAAAATTGGGTTCCACACTCATTAAACGATCGCCAAAAAAATCAGCGCTTTGATGTTTGTGCATCACTTCTTTGTCGAAACAAAAATGACCCATTTCTGGCCAGAATTGTTACATGTGACGAAAAGTGGATTCTCTACGATAACACTAGACGTTCTGGACAGTGGCTCGACAAAGGAGAAGCTCCAATACATTTTCCAAAGCCCCCAACTCATCAAAAAAAGGTAATGGTTACGGTATGGTGGGCTTCATTTGGTTTAATACACTACAGCTTCTTAAATCCTGGCGAAACCATCAATGCTGAATCATACTGTAACCAAATTAATACCATGCATCAGAAATTGGCAGTAATGAAGCCCTCTTTGGTCAATCGGAAAGGGCCCATTTTGTTGCATGACAACGCTCGACCACATGTGTCACGTGTAACGTCACAAAAATTATTGGAGCTTGGCTATGAAACTTTGCCTCACCCACCCTACTCTCCGGACCTCTCGCCTACTGACTACCATTTTTTTAGACACCTGGACCACTACTTACAACACATAATATTCAAAAATCAAACGGAACTGGAAAATGCATTTATTGACTTTATCAATTCTAAAAATTCTGAATTCTACTCAGACGGAATTAATAAGTTACCAACACGTTGGGAGAAATGTATTGAGAGTATGGGAAATTATTTTGATTAAAGAACATTGCTTTAAAGTAACTAGTTTCTTTTTTTTTGTTTAATACCAAAATCCTGCATTATTTTCCGGACAACCCAATATGATAAATTAACAAAATAAATGAATTTAAAAACAGGCCTATTATTGAGCTTGAATGCGTCTTTTTCGCCAGCCCTATTCCAATGTATGAGCATCCACATACAATTATTTTGGCCCATCCATCATTCTGATCGCATGACCGGCCTAATTCAATTTTTGTAATTTGACAAGCTTTCCACATCCTGGACTTCAGATCTCTTGTTTTCCCCCGTCCTTATTTTATCCTTTCGATGAATACTTTTCGAGTTTTTTTCCAAAGATTTTTCACTTTTATCTCTTGCAATGATTTCATAATGAGAGACAAAGTTCAGCATAAATTAGAGAAGGAATTACGCTTGATTCTAGGATTACACTCTTTTTTTAAAAATGTTTTAATGCCCAGTATTTATTCCATGAAATTGAAATTACACGGTTAATTTCTATTATTCCTGTTGTCGAAGTTGATTAATGGGCAAACTTAAACTTCAAACTTTCAACATATTCAAGCTTTCTTCCCTTTTTAATTGTATTTTTAAATTTTTTCTGTTTGTATTTACTGTTTTCTTTTCATTTAAATCAAATCCTGCCTTTTATCATCTTGTTAATTAAACTTTTTTTCCGTTTAAATATTTTTATGACCAAGTTTTCTTCATATTCTTAATATTTCTTTTATATAAAATTGAAGTTTCAAGGTTTCTTGTCGACGTCAATATTTCGCAAATAAAAGTTCTTTCTTTATAAAGCCGTTTTGTTCATGGTTTTCATTTTTGCCTTAACTGTATATGGAATTGTTATTCTTTTTTATTCTAGCCGGTTGTCATGTAAATCGTATTGATTCTTAACTTCTCACACCCCCTTGTCCAACAATGGAACGTTGTCAAACAATGTGAATATTTAAATTTATGCAAACAGTACATTCATATTGGAAGAACCAGCAGCTTCCTATGATAGTTTATGTCTTGAGTAAATAATAAAAATAAATATTGTGGCAGAGTGGTTAGGGCATCTGTATTCGCTTTTGTTCTAATCCTGTCCCAAGGAATTTAATTAAAATACTATGAAAATAAGTATTGTAGATCCCTCATCTAAGTCATGCTACGGGTTAGTTGGACGTTGAGCTCTCCTGTATGACAGGAATTAAATTTTACAATAGAATTGGAGATATTAAAATTGTGAGATTATTATTTTGGACTGCAGGGTAATAACGTATCGTTTTATAGTTAGGTATCATCTTGGTGCCATCCTCGCTGATTTTTTGTTTGTTCAGATGTGTTTCAGTATTTCACCATCTTTAGTGTTTGTTTATTGACAAATTGCCGTCAAACAATATTAAAATTGTGATTAAAAATGAGCATACAACCAAAAAAGTACTGGAAGTTTTAGTGTGTTTTACACATAAATGAAAATTGTGCTGTTTATTAAAGCATTTTATTTTGTAGGTAAAATTTAAAAGAAAAAATGCCTCTTCAACTCCAAAAACCTGCACCCCAGTTCAGCACTGTCGCAGTTGTCAACAAAGAATTCAAAGAAGTTTCGTTGAAAAGTTATGAGGGGCAATACGTCGTCTTATTTTTCTACCCACTCGACTTGTAAGTTGTAATTTTTAATTATCTCATTGCGAAATCTTTATGAAATTGCCTCTTTTTTTTCCAGCACTTTCGTATGCCCGACAGAACTCATCGCATTTTCTGACCGACTCGCTGATTTTGAGAAATTGAATTGCGTCGTTCTCGCTATTTCCTGTGATTCTCAGTTCAGCCATTTGGCCTGGATCAACACGCCGAGGGAGGAAGGTGGCCTAGGTGACATAAAGCTTCCACTTCTTGCTGACAAAACAGGTAATTTTGTACGTATATACATATAGTGGAATGACACACCAGTCAACATTTTTATCTTTATCACCATCTTTGATAAATTTTTTTTAACTGAACAAACAGATTTTTTGTTACCTTGAGCTTATCTTTGATAAATAATAATAAAGGTTCCACTTTTTCTTTTATACAATAATTTTAGAAAATACTTCAAATTACAATCTTTCGAACTTACAATTTGTCAATATACAAGACATATCTGATTACAATTTATTGTAAAATGTGTAAAAATTTTCCTATGAATTTCAATTTCATTTTGTGGAGCTTCCTGTAAGTGGACGTCACTTGGGAATTTTTCCACTTATGTTTTAGAATACTTATAGAAACATGATTAAAAAAATTTAATTTAATAATTTAATTATGCATACAGACATTAATTTTCTCATTCTCATGATTAGTAATGTCTGATCAATTAATGGCTAATAACAAGCTATTGCTGATTTTGCTTGAACTTTAACCCTTAATAATTTGTTGGATTCGTCAGGAGTGGTCAGAATGAGGTAGTTTAGAAAAACACCTTTTTTATTTTTTTGCCAACGTTTCAACCTTTATACAGGTCTTCTTCAAGGCATAATATAGTGTGGTGCTATTCTTGTGGTGTCATATTGGTGTTGTGTGAAGTTGTTAAATCAATCTCAATCACAACCGGTCACTAAAAAAACACATTTTTAAATTGAGAGTCTGCGAGGTGATGAACCACTAGTTACGTCTTTTCTGAACGTTTTGATCTGTTAGATTTCAATTCACAAATTTTGGCTTGTCACCATTTTCAGTGTTTGGTATTAACCAAAATTTTTTGAAACTGCGAGGATTAAAATGATCAGAAATGAGTTAAGCCGGGAACACACTTGCCCGATGCTATACCATGTGATGCTACCCGACGCCTTGCCACATTTTGGCAGGGTGTGCACATCTACCGATGTCAAGCGCACGCCATGTACAGTCCACAGCGTGTGTCACAAATCAGTATCACAATCTCAACGCCTCTTTTGTTCTTAATGCATTATTTTGAGCAAAACCATGAAATAAATAGTTAAATTTTATGAGCACAACCGTGTAATAAATTGTTGGTTTAATTTAATTATTTTAAATAAAGTTATTCAGGTGTTTTGATGAATTTTCTGCCTAACCATCATAAATAATTTTTATAAAAACTTGAATTTTTGATCTCGTTTAATTTGGGTTATATTAAAATAAGAACGTTGTAATTAATATAACGACAAGTTTAAAATAAACTACAAAAAGAGTGTCCTCAATGGTGTAATTTTATGAGCAAACCCATGAAATAAATTGTTAGTTAAATTCATTCTATCAATAAATGGTATTCCGGTGTTTTGATAAATTTTCTTCCTATCCATCATAATTAAATAATTTTTATAAAAACTTCTGAATTGTTGATCTCGGTTAATTTGGTTTATATTAAAATAAGTATGATGTAATTAATGTAATGACAATATATACGTAGTTTGAATAAAAATATGAGTGTCTGGTTCTTTTGTCTTCGACTGTACTCGATGCGATGAAAATTTGGACAGTGGGGATCGCAGAGCATAGAATAGGTTAGTGTGGTAAAGCATCAGGCAGATGTGCACGGGGGTAATGCAACCTTATGAAAAATCGAAGTTTGGATTTGCGTCGGGTAGCGTCGCATGGCGTAGCATTGGGTAAGTGTGTTCTCAGCTTTAATTACACTTTTACCCTTATCCAGCTTATTTTCTGAAGTACATTTGTTTGGACCCCCTGATCTGGTATATCTGTCCAGTGAAACTTCCTATAATGGACACCTCCCTTGAAGATACAAATTCTGATTCCCGGAGTCTTCCTATTTGCACTTCTTCACCTTAAAATTTTCTGTAAAGTGGACACTCCCAATAATAGACGTGGACAGCTTTTTTCACTGTTCTACCTCCTAAATCTCACAAAAGTGGTCAGTATTGTTACAGTATTGTTCTTTGTCTCAAATGACTAAATTTTGATTATGCCACTTTGTAAATATGCTTATGCTCTGCAGGGTTAGTTTTTGAGTTTGGACGTGATAATATCAAATTAGGGCCCTCTTTGCAAACATTTGATATTTAAAAAAAATATAATTAAAATCTTTCAATTAATTAAGGTTTTTATTTGAGATAAAAAAGTCAATGTCACGAGCGGGATTCGAACCCACGACCTTTGGCTAGATACGCCGCTACTGTACCACTAGAGCTGTCGTGACCTTGATCCTCCCGGACAACACTAACTTCCCATCTCAACCTCACCTTTTGAATTTCTCTCCTTTTTGCCATTTTTCAAATGTCGTGTAATCTATTTGATTCTCGGCGACAAATGAAATGGCCACGGAGAGTTTTAGTGAAGGTATACTTCATTTTAACTTATTAAATTCACTAGTTTTCGTGGTCCGCATGACCAATTAATATCTTTCAATTTAAGGTTGAGATGAAAAAGTCATTGTCACGAGCGGGATTCGAACCCACGACCTTCGGCTAGATACGCCACTGCTCTACCACTTGAGCTGTCGTGACCTTGATCCACTTGGACTTGGACACTAACTTCCCATCTCAACCCCACCTTTCGAATTTTCCTTTTTTGCCATTTTTCAAATGTTGTGTAATCTATTTGATTGTTGGTGACAAATGAAATGGCCACAGTGTGCTTTGGAGAAGTATACTTCATTTAACTTATTAAATTCATTAGTTTTCGTGGTCTGCTTGACAAATTAATATCTTTCAATTAATCTAGCCATATCTAGCCGAAGTTCGTGGGTTCGAATCCTGCTTGGACACTGACTTTTTTATATCAACTAAAAACCTTAATTAATTATAATATATTAATTGGTCAAGTGGACCACGAAAACTAGTGAATTGTAATTAAAGTGAGTGTTAAACAAAGGGTGCAAGACTTGGCTGTGAAGTTTTCCATCAGATAGACCCAGCCAAGTGAAATGGTCCGGCAGTAGATTGTATAATGTATAGTGAAAAATAAAATAAAATAATTGAAAACTAACTCACCCTCCGCTCGTCGCTTTCCTTCATCCACGAGGAATCGTGGGGGAACAGGGAAAGGTAGAAATTGTTGAAAGGAAAACGGATCATTACACTTATTGCCCCAAATAAGTGTAATGACAATAATTGTCCTTTTCTGAAATTTTGACTATATTTTACTTGATTTAGTAAATTTCCTCTTTACAGGAAAGATTGCCAGGGATTTCAACGTTTACAATGAAGAGACAGGAATTCCATTCCGTGGGCTTTTCATTATCGATAAGGCTCAGAATCTAAGGCAGATCACTGTCAATGACTTGCCAGTCGGAAGGGACGTCGATGAAGTCCTCCGTCTTGTTCAAGCATTCCAGTTTACTGATACTCATGGAGAAGGTATAATTATATAATTTCATTTGAATTTTTGTCCAAATTGATGCATTTTGTCTTTGCAGTCTGCCCAGCCAACTGGAAGCCTGGATCAAAGACCTTGGCACCGACAGCTAACGGAATCAAGAGCTACCTTAAAACAGTTTCGTAGTTTAATTTCATATAACATTTTCATCTCTTTTTATTACCAAATAATACCAATACCAAATAAGCCCTATCTAACAGTGGATTTAAAAAAAAAAGTATAAACTTGTTCCTGTTATTTTTAAATTTAAATTAATTTGTTAACAAAATATTTATTCCTTTGTAGTATCTATGCTTATTTGTAACTTTTCAATATGTTGTTTCTATTATTTATTAAGGAATCTCTAAGGTAAGTTGTTCTTTATTGAAGGTTAAAAAAATTAGTGGCTGAAACTTGGTTTCCACTGTTAAAAATATTCATCACAACCAGTTGTACTCATTTGAGATTATTCTTTCTGAAATATAAATCAATTAAGAACAGAAGTATAACTATTTTTCCTATTTCCTTCTCCTTTTTCATTCATTACTTTTAATAATTTAAAAAAAATTGGTATTGGTAAGAATTGGTAAATATATAAGAACAACTGATCTTTAAAGCTTAAACTGAAACATCTTATATTTTCAATCGTTTCTATACTTTCCTCCTGTAAACCCTTGTCTTTTTTTTTTCTTTGAATGTAAAATTTATTAGGTAGAATTGAGTTGGTACTGACGAGTAGAATTATTTGTTCAAAATCCTCACTAATACTTTTGTTTTGTATTATTACTACTTTCCTTGGAAAAAAAAATCTTACCAAACCTCATCATCTCAGAATCAATATACATGTTGGGTTGCATCTAGTAATGGAATGGTTAATATACGTAATGGTGGCAGTTCAAACTCTGTACTAATCTTCAGAATTGTAAGTATTGGAGAAAATTTATGAATAGCACTTTTTTCTTTCTTTTTTTGTATGTATATAAATTGCGTTGAACTTGTCAATTTCAATGTTAAACCTTGAATGCTCAACCTTTATTATTATTAACTTAAACCTTATTAACAAACCTTTATGCAATTTTTATAGTGATGCTAAAAAGTGAATGTTTCGATTGGATTTTTGTAATGGAATAGAAATGATATTGATAAAAATACTCGGAGAAATAATTTACCATACACACATCATATAATGTGTGACATGACAATTACTTTAAACCTTCACAGATTAGATTAAATATTTATTAACTTTAGCAGTAAAAAATGCAAAATGTATTTGTAAATCCAAACTCTGTATGTCTTATTTTTTGACTTGCAGTATTTATAGGAAATAGATTTATAGAAAAAATGTTTATCCGTTCTTGCCGTTGGGCCCCCAGAGAGTTTAAAAAAAGTAATTTAAATAATTTTTTTCTAATAAAGTTTCTGCCTTTGTTCACGTATTTCGGTTTTTTCAAAAATATAAGTCAATTTGTTCTTTTGTGTAGGATAAGAGAAATACTATATAAGATCGTGTAACAGGTTATAAAAGAGTTACAAAAATCCTCTAAAACATCCACAAAACCTCCAATAAAGTAGTCCAAAAAATTAGTTTTCGAAAATTGGATTAGTTAAGTTACTCTTAAATAGCACACTTTATAGCAAACAAATTTTTAGATCAGATAAGCCAGAGCATTATTTTCCTGTCCAATGCCCAGAGTGCCAATTATATTTATAACACCTCGGGATTTTATCCAAAATCCATGTTATTACATTCATTAGTAAAATTAATTAAGGCTTTTAGTTAGGATAAAAAAGTCTGTGTCATGTGCGGGATTCAAACCCACGATCTTCGGCCAGGTATGCCGCTGCTCTACCACTTGAGCTATCGTGACCTTGATTCACTTGGACACTAACTTTCCATCTCAACCCCACCTTTTGAATTTTCCCTCCTTTTTTTCCTTTCCAAAAGGAGTGAAAATTCAAAAGGTGGGGTTGAGATAGGAAGTTAGTGTCCGAGTGGATCGAAGTCACGATAGCTCAAATGGTAGAGCAGTGGCATATCGAGCAGAAGATCGTGGGTTTGAATCCCGCTCGTGACACTTTTTTATCTCAACTAAAAGCTTTAATTAATTGAAAGATTTTAATTGGGTAAGCGGACCACGAAACTAGTGAATTTAGTAAAATTAATTTCTCTTGGTTTTTGTCAACAAGGTTTTTATTTAATTTACAGAGGTCAAAGTTATGCAATTACTGAACATTTTTGAAAAAAATCATTTGGAGGCGTTAGATTAATAAAAAAACCCTTTTTGATTTTCCCATAATTTGTATTTACTGGGTTTTCTGGGTGCAGAAAAATAATATCTACTTTGTTTCTTGCTAATTTTTTTAAAAACCTACTTTGCTATGTTGTATGTATTGTATTTTAATCCAGTTTAAAACAAAATATTTGCTGTAAAAATTTGTATTTATGGGCTTTAACAATGAATCCCAAATTGTTAAAAAAATTTAACCATCTTTACTGAGAGCGTCTTTGTTTTTATAACTTTTTAGGGTACTGGGGTGAGATTCTCAGCTCGTATAATGGTCGTGGGTTCGATTCCTACCGTTGCCCCTTGGAAATTTCTAACCCCTCCCCATCCCATAAAATATTCTGTTTATGGGCTCCGGCTAGTATGCACAAAACAAGGCATTCTCATGTTAATAAGTCCTGCATATTATTTTCTTATATGTAAAACAATCAACTGAAATATATAATATCCTTAAAATACATGTGCAAAAAGGCAGAAAACAGCATTAAAAAAAACAAATGGCTTAAATATTGTCCAAGTGGGGCCCATTGGCATGAATGCTCAGACATACATTATTTTTGATCTAATATCGCCTAAAAAAGTCATTGAAATTGATATTCCACGTCTGTAGCGTCCCCTTGTTAGATGGATACAAATAAAATCTGTCAATTTGATTTTAATGTGTTTAGGTCTTCTTAAGTTTATATTTTGGAGATGTGTCCTTAAGGGTAAATAAGAAGTTATTGATTTCCCATTATTTAATTAATTTTTATGTTTATATAGCATGTTAAATATGGTAAGTTTGTTATGGTTTGATCAAGTTAATATGGATTAGTTTGCACGTTAACATTTGCATTTTGTTTTTCTCATGTCTTACAAATTATTAATTTTCATTGTTCTTATTTAATCAGGAAAGATAAAAATGCATGGATATGAAATATAAAATCTTTCTAAAGTCAGCAAGGTCATTAATGAAAAGTTTTCTAATATTAAGATCAATTTTTGTAGATAATTAAAATGATGCATAAATGAATATGTATGAGCAATTGTGTCACATATTGTAGTAGTATATTAAGTTGATCAATAATTTTTTGTGCTTCTAACTTTACTTTTCTGGCTGTATTGTGTAGTATTTTAACTGATTATATTGTTTTATATGTACTCTATAACTAACTTCTTTAATCTAGGGTGTCCGCTTTTTGAGGGATGTAAACACAGAAGAGATTACAGTTTAATTCTTGATTAAAAACCACGGTTTTTTATTTTTGTATTGTTTAAATTTCAAGCATGAAATAATGTTGAAAGGTCTTTAATATAACAGTATTATGTAAACTCATAATTGTATTTTTAAACTGATTTGTTTTTCATTTTAGCCAAATGGAGTCGAGGAAAATAAGAGGACTAGGCCTGAAGGTGTCGAGAAAAACTTAATAAAAAAGCCTAAAGTCTGATTATGTTAGTTTCTTCTTGCATTTATCTTTAAATTTTTTGTTTTGTTCATTCTTTCATTTGAATAACATTTTTATTTCTTGTCTTACTGGATTTTTCCTTAGTGTTGTACATTTGTAATTATCAAGATTGATATTATACTAATTGCCTAATGAGTTGTGACAATTTTAATACGTTTTGGTTACAAAAGATTGGAAAATAAAAATAAATGAGTTACAGAGCAATGAATCTTCCTCTTTTGTTTATTTATTCCATAATTGTTTATAATAATTATATCAGAGTTAATAAACATGAATAACAGAGGACAAAAAACAAGCAAAGTGGCAAAATTAATTATTGTTAGAATTTAGCGACATTGGTTTCTAATTTTGAAATAAAATTTAATTCCTAAGAAATAATGTAAAAATAAATGTTACATACATTAAAGAAAACGAGAGAGATGATTTGGAGGTGTGGATCTAGCATTTTCTTTTCTTTTGAAAAATGGCAAATAGGTTAGGTCTACGGATGAAGGAAAAGCTGATGGCCAAAATACCCAGAAAGGCTCTACATCGTGAGTCATTCAAATGTACCATGACAGAGTCTGTACAGATTAATTTTAGAAACAAAAAAACCACACAGTTGATTAATTGAGAACAGATATTTATGAAAGTAGTTGTTAGTGAACCTTACAAGTTAACCTCAAAAATTATACAAATTATTCATGTTTCTAATAAGTTAGATAATCCACTGATTCTGTGAGGAGGGTTCTTCAGCCAATGGTAGAATTTGTCCATTTATAACTGTAGTTCAACATTTCCTAATCATTTTCAAAAATAAAGGCTGGTGTTTCCCAGGGAAGCGTACTAGGACCTATTCTGTATTTGCTTTACACCAGTGATTGATGACACCGCACCTGTTAGTTGAAAATACTATTGAAACCTTGACAAAATCTTGCAACTTATGACAGAAGATAACAAAATTGGAAACTTAAAATAAATGAATATAATTCTGCAAACATTAATTTTACAAACAGAAAAAACAGACAAAATAATCGATATAAGCGTAAAAATATTACCAACACAAAACAGTGAAGTACATAAGTATGACACTAGACTCTAAACTGAATTTGCCAACCCAAAACCCTCATTTATAACCAGATCATTAAACTGAGCCGGATTTTTAGCATCATAAGCAGTTGATTAAGGAACATGGTTGATGACATTTGTCCATGTGGATAAAAATATTCATCGGGCTCTGAGGATACCAGTGGGATATCCTCAGAAGCATAAATCTCCAAACATCCAAAATCGACAGTCTCACCTTCATAATCGTCCTGTGAGTCGATTGAAGACCAAGCCCTATGAACTTGCATATTGGACATCAGTTTGAACTTTAATGAACTAATTAGGGCACCAGGTGTAAAACTTAAATTTACGTTTTGGATATAGCTGATGAAAAATTGATTAATATATATTTTTAGTAAAACTAGTATGCTAAAATTTAAATTTTTATTGTACAATGTAACTGTAGGTTTAAAGGTCTAACAGAATGGAGAGAGCTGCAATCGCCAAGTCCTTACACTATTATCACAAAGATTAATAATATTTTTAAATCGTATTGAGTGCAACCTTGATGGGTTTTATCGTGTGAGATTAAATCTTTTTGGAAGGATAACCTTGGAGTTATCCTATCCCAACTTATCACTTCCTTTTGCGATACAGATACAATTTTAATAGTACAGTTTTAAATTTTAAGACTAAATTTGGTTTAAGAAAACTATAATAATATTCAGAGGATTTTACCTCAAGGCTGAATATGACTAAGAAATTTTGTCATTTTGTTCTTTAGACAGCAATATTTCACGCATATGGGTCCCCTGTTTAAATTCCTGGAAGAAATGATAGTTTTATGGTATTTTATGGTACATTGCACTGATAACGTTTTGTGTTTCATTTTATGTATGTTGAGACATGTATTTATTAGCGTGAATTTTTAGTGTGAGATTATGTGTGGTAGGCGATGTAGATCCTCTTCAGTCGTCAGGTGAGATTATAGAGGAGATTTCTGTCGAATTAGGATTGGGCAACTCGATTGGGGTGAGGGGAGAGTTTATTGTGGAAATTGGAAAATGTTTTGTGGATTATTTTTTGCACGAGAGAGAATTTGAGGTCATCGTGAGAGGGTGATGGAGGAAACGTAAGGAGCATTGTCTATGGTTCTGAGATCTTGTATGTGTTGGTTCCAGGTTAATCTTGTTGGAACTCGAGGTAGCGGACGCAGTTAATTTCGGGATGGGTCTATTATGGAGGATTGTTGTTTTGCTTCAGAGGGTCAATGATTTATGAGTGCTTTTCCTTGCATTAAACTTTAACGCCAGCTTTTGCTTCATTCGGCTATTTGCAGTTGTGCTTGGAGCTCTAACGAAGCAATTGTGGGATCGGGATCATACAGCTGTGTCGTGGGCAAAGAATGCAAGGATGGTGGAAGGTGAAGTTGAGATATCTGTGTAGAGGAGGTAAAGGATCGGTCTAAGTTCGCTGCCCTGAGGTACTCCCGGCTAGAGGACGATATTGGGAGTAAGCAATCCTTGGTGGATACTGAACAAACGTTAGGTTGAGGATATTTGGAAGGATACGCTTTAGTTTGTACAGGAAGCCAAACGTAGTTAAACGCTCAGACAGCTCATACAGAATTCTTTGCGCTCGCGATGAGGATATACGGTCAGTAGTGGAGTGGAAACTGATGACAGAAATTGGAGGAGCTGAGTATCAGGATTAATCATTTATGGAGGATATTCTCGAATCACTTTGAGAAGGAAAGCAGGATGATTACCCGGTAGGAAGGAGCATTTTGGACAGGTTTACCGGGTATTTTGAAACTAGAGGTCCACATTTGGCAACTATTGTAGCAACAGAATTTAAAATAAAACAGTAAATTTTAATCGCCAAAGTTTTAGAAATAGAAAAAAAATATTTTATTGAATCTAAGAAACCATGAGTGTTTATTACCATTATTGTGCATACTTTACATGACCTTAGTTCATGTTTTAATCATATTAGGATTAGTTCAAAATATTGTTTTAATTTAATTTTGCAAAAAAAATGTAAGGACCAGACATTTTTAGATTGACAGGTCAGGAACTAAATTTTTTCAGGGATCTGAGCAGATCAGATAATAGGATTATTATCTGCACACTTCTCGAAGAGAAACATTGGCAGATTTAAAATCTATCGTTATCAATATTAGAACAAAAAAAAGTTGCGACTCTTTATCTCTTTTTGCTATTTAATCTCAATTTATGTCTATTATAACGTTTACAACCATTGACGCACCATCTTCTGCACGAGTACAATATTGTCTTTTTTCACTAGTGAGCATTTCGAAAGTTATGAAAGATTTGTGTGACAACGGGTTAAGAAAGAATCCGTCCATGAGGTACAAAATGGATTTCAAATATTGCATGACACTGAAAGTCACGGGTTAGTAATTTTGTAAATTTATTTACTCTTTGGTATTCAATGGGTAACAAGAGACGGTATTTTAGGTGTGTTTTTATTTTTCGTTATTTTTATCACAACTGGATATGTAGCCATGCGAATCTGGACGACAGACTCATTCGAACGTTTCATCCTACAAGTAAGTAATTAGAAAAATTATCCTGTTTCTAATAATTTACGTTTCTTGGTAGAAAATGGTGATTTAATTTAGTTCGAACACATAGTAAACAAAAAAATCATAACTCAATTTTTTCAGATAATTTTAAATTTTTAGAATTTTAAAACCAGGTTAAAATTTTTTACTTTTGTCCCCGATCTAATAAGGTTTTTTATTCAGATAGTTTTGTCTTAACAAAAAAAATTAAAATAATGTTTGCTTTATCTATAGTAATGTGTGGTGATTAGTGACCGTTAATCGATATTTATTTAGAAATCGTGAGATGCGGTCTGGTGTGATGTAGGTTTCAGAAAAACATTTTCTTTATCGTGCCAACGTTTCGATCTTTATTGAGATCATCTTCAGGGCTCAAAGTGTTTGTCTTCTGTGTAATTGTGCCATTCTTGCATGTCGTGTCGAGAGTGTCCACTCTGCCCTGAAGATGATCCCAATAAAGATCGAAACGTGGGACGATAAAGAAAATGTTTTTCTGAAACCTACATCACATCAGACCGCATCTCACGATTTCTAAATAAATATTTATCTATAGTATTTAAGACAAACTCAAGAACCAAAACGTTCGAAATTTGAAACTTTCCAGTGACATAGCAGATTTGCCACTTCAAGTTTACTGAAATATTATTAAATGATACAAAGGGTTCGTAAATAATGCAAGGTTTAAAAATTAAAATAATATTCAGGCTATTTTGTTTTTGTTCAGTTGAGCTAGACGTGACAAAGGGTAGTAGCCCCCGAGAATTTTACGAAAGGTCGGTGCTACCAGAAGACAAAGGGTAGTCACTAATCAGTAGTTAAGAAACATTGAGTAACTAATTAGTAATTGTGTAAAGATTGTGAGATTATCTGTATTGAACAATTAGAATGAGGACATGTAAAAGTCCAAGTAAGACATTTCGACCACAAGAGAACCCTAGGCAAATCTTGGGGGTAAAAACCGAAAATTGCTCATTGGCTACACACGGCAGTAATAAGACATAAAATAACCTAAGGATCTTTAATCTGGTGGTCCAAAGCTTTTGCAACTAGAAACTGTGCTAGACCTACCTGCACTAGAAACATTTATACAAGGAGAGGCTAGGAAAAGCTCATTTAGGCTCCAAAAACAATCAAATTGGATAGGAATTTGTAGGTTTTCAATGTTTTTAATAAGTTCGCATTTCACGATGTAAACGATTTATTTGTTTTATATGTTACAAGTTTTACAAGGAATCGGATCGGGCATTTTCTGTTCAAGTCCAAAACATGAGCAATCAAACTCATTAGGGAAGTACACTTCGATCTTTCAAGCAGAAATACATGCCATCAATGCTTGTGGCCTAGAAAATCTTAAAAGAGGTTATACTGGAAAAAAAATCCTCATAAGATCTGACATCTAAACAGCCTTTAAAGCATTAGCATGTAAAAGAATCACATCAAAATTAATCAGTGAATGCATCCAAAATCTACAAAACCTGGAGAACACCAGATGATATCGTAGGTGCCAGGACACAA
Source organism: Cimex lectularius (assembly GCF_000648675.2). Lineage (NCBI taxonomy): Eukaryota > Metazoa > Arthropoda > Insecta > Hemiptera > Cimicidae > Cimex > Cimex lectularius. The sequence continues at coordinate 442,691 of NW_019392890.1, read as the reverse complement.
AGGAATGGATAACGAGAAAGCAGAATGACTTGCCTGACGAGGATCCGCAAGACCATATATAAGCCCCCGAACCTATACTTGGGATAACAAAAACAAATATAGAATCCTCCATCGCAAAATAAAACAAAAGGAAAAGTGGATAAACTCTAGTAGCCCTAGACACAGTAAACATATTTTAAAACTACCCTTACCAAGACTGGCAAATTAACTGCTGCAGTTGGGGAGGGTTAGACTCAAAGGAGTGATAGGTCTATTAACCGGTCTCAGATGCCAAGAAAACATATACACAACATGGGCATGTATATCGATGATCCCATCTGCAGATTATGTAATGTGGAGGAGGAAACAGCCACACGTATCATCTTCGAATGCGAAGCGACGGCTCAATGGAGAAGCATACAGAAAAAACCCTAGAGAATGAAATTGTGGCAGAAACAATCAATGACCTAACATTTCTGAGAAGTATTGGGTCTATTGCCCTGAACTAGAAGGTACAATAAGCCGGAAGGGTGCAGTACCTGGGGAGTACAAACCTGCTTCCTAGTATCCTCATCATCATCACCACATTTTATGTCTTCTTTGGACGCCCGAGAACCCCCTCCAAAAGAAACTTCAAGAAATGCAAAATGGTAGAAGGTAGTAGCTTCTACGGGGAAGAAAGCCCCAGGTTTGCAAAAGGTCGGTGCCACCAAAAGTGTAGTCACTGATCAGTCAGTAAGTCAGCAGGTGAGTTGGTAACGAGTCAGTTACATCTAAAGTTGGACTTTAGTGCTCAGTGATGAGCTATAATTCGAATTTTAAATGGACCAGTTGTTGGTTGTAAAAGTGGAGTAGAGTGTGTTGACACTAAGTTAGATTTTTATGGAGTGTGAGAATTTGGTCGAGGAGGGTCTGGCTTCGGCTTAATAACGCCTTTGTAGATTTTAAGCAGTTAATGAATATTGTTTTGAGAAGTGAAATGAAATGATCCGAATTATTATGTTTTAATTGCCTCAAATGACGGATTCGGAATCCTGACTGATTGACTCTCCAAGATATCTCCCAGCCTTTTTTCCACCCCTTCAAATTACGACAGTTGGAATGGGCAGTTTATTTTTTAATAGACAGTCCATGTTACACACTGAGAAGAACAAAAGTGGTCTTTTTTGGTTAGTATATAAATCTTCTTTCTAACGTTCCGGTGGTTTGATATTTTAAGTTGTACCATTTTTTTAAGTTTTAAATTTGTTTGAATGATGGTTTTAAGTGATACAGATTCGGCTGAATCAGCATTTTTGGAAGATGGAAGAAGTCAAGCGTGCTTAACAGGGTGCTTAATATTCCCAGAACAACTCTCCAATGGATTTAAATTCACTAATTTCGTGGTCCGCTTGACCAGTTAATATATTACAATTAGTTAAGGTTTTTAGTTGGGATAAAAAAGTCATGGCACGAGCGGGATTCGAACCCACGATCTTCGGCTAGATACGCCGTTGCTCTACCACTTGAGCTATCGTGACCTCGATCCACTCGGACATCAACTTCCCATCTCAACCCCACCTTTTGAATTTTCCCTCCTTTTTGCCATTTTTTATATGTCGTGTAATCGGATTGGATTCTCGACGACAAATGAAATGGCCACGGAGAGCTTAAGTGAAGTATACTTCATTTTCAATCATTAAATTCACTAATTTCGTGGTCCACTTAACCAATTAATATATTACAATTAATTAAGGTGGTAGAGCAGCGGCGTATCTAGCCGAAGATCGTGGGTTCGAATCCCGCTCGTGTCATTGACTTTTTTATCTCAACTAAAAACCTTAATCTCCAAAGGATCTTCCATTGTTACCATGATACTTAAAGGTTACTAAAGAAAGCTTGAATGAGATCGCCATCGTGTCACATCTCAGAGTGATGATTATTTTATTGTTTCGAATGTACTAAGTAATCGTCATTGTGCCACTGTGGAGATCAAGCAACGACTTCAACAAGTCACGATAGCTCATGTGGTGAGAGCAGCGGCGTATCGAACCGAAGGCCGTGGGTTCGAATCCCGCTCTTGACACTAACTTTTCCATTTCAACCAACACCTTACCTAAAGATTAATTAATTGAAAGAAGTTATTTGAAGAAGAATAAGAAAAATAACTTTATTCTGGGACTGGTGTCCCCTAAGAATAAAGAAATAAATAAAGGAAGTTCCTTCTATGAAGTTAAAAGTAAAAAAAAGATAGAAATCTTGGCACAATGTATAAATAAGGCAGGACAGAAGAAAAAATTACGAGAATATTAAACAAAAATAACAAATGTTAACGTGAGGTCTCTGCTTGGAGGGAGAGGAGGTGATTATACAGGTGTGATTTAAAGGAGGAAAAGGAGGCAGCGTGACGAAAAGAAAGGGGAAGGGAGTTCCAGAATTTAGGGGCTCGGATCAGAAAGGATCTTTCGAATGTCTGGGTTGTATGTTGCGGAAGGATAAGGTCGATTGGGGATGAGCGGGTCTTACGAGTGAGATGTGAGGAGTTGAATTGGAGGGATTGGATGATGTAAGGAGGACGACGAGTGTGGATGGACTGGAAAAGAAACCTAGGAAATACTGTGCACGGAAGGAGGGGAATAGCCAGAAAAGTTGGGATTACAACCCCGACACCCGGGATCTCCGTGGGGTGCCGTACACAAATCTTACGCAACAATTCATAATACGCATCAATCGCGCGTTCTCCCCCTCCGAGAGACCACCGTAAGTTTAAGGAAGATACAAGGAGTTTGCGGGTGGAGAAAGGTAAGAGAAGCCAGGACCGACGAAACAGGCTGAGGGAGGCAATGGAATGGCGGGAAATTTGGGAAATGTGAGAATGCCAGGAAAGGTTTTGGTCAAAGACTACTCCTAGGTTTTTCACCGAAGAGCAGAAGGGGATGGGATATTATTTAGCATGAGAGGTGGGATGCTGGGGAGGGAATTGAGGAGTTGTCTGTACCCGATAATTATGGCGGTGGATTTGGACAGATTGAGGACTAGGGAATTTTTATGGTCCCATTCGTTGATGGAGTTTAGGTCTTTTTGGATCTTGAGAGTGGCCGAGTGACGATCGGAAGGGTGGAAGGATATGTATATTTGGGAGTCATCGGCATATAGGTGATAGTTACAGGACTGGATGGAGTCGGGCAGATCATTGATATAAATGGAAAAAAGGATAGGAGAGATGCTAGAGCCTTGGGGCACCCCAGATTTCAGAGGGAGGAAGGAGGAGGTAAGGCCATTGGGAAGGGAGACAGCTGGGTGGCGATTGGTAAGGTAGGAGTGGAACCAACGGATGGTGCTGGCGGAGAAGGAAAAAGATTCGAGGACAAAATATCCCTTAATATCAAAATCCCTTCCTAACATCAAAACATATAAAAATCCCTAACCATCCCTATTTGGTCAATCGGACCGCGAAATATAATGGACGTCAACAAGTTAATGTCAGTTTACGCACTGTCAGGCATTCGCTTGTTTTTGTTATTTTTAAGAATCGTTTGTCATTGCCACCGTCAATTATCTTCTGGGAAAAGATCTGTTATCGACATATCTTTGATAGTGTAACACGTGGATCACAGATTTCAATGAAACTGGTTGCAAGATCGAAAAATATTAGACGTGTCCGGCCATTCTTGCCATTGGGACATAGTAGCAAAGAAAACAAAATGTCTTAAGTAATTTACATAATATTCTGTAAAGATGGATTTCTGTTTGCTGTGAATGTATTTCAATGTTATTATATAATAATCAATTTTTTTTCGTAGGACAATAGAATATGAGAATAAATTTATAATTAAAAAAAACAAAACAATACGCTTCCAATACACTAGGCTATACAATTTTTTTTGAAAAAATAATTCGGATTAGTTTTTAGCACCCTTTATAGTATTTAAATGCGAAATTTTATAGCAAACAAAACATAGATATTTTTGGGATTGATTCTCCGGGGAGATTTTTGTTGCTTCACTAAAAAATTCATAACACCTCTGGATTTGATACAAAATGAACATTATTACTCTGCTAGAGTATGATTTTATGTCATAATGAGGGAGAAAGATTATGAAACGAACAAAAATGACACAAACGTTTTATTTTATGTCTCCAGTTCTAATTTTTTTAAATTGAATTTTAATATTTTTGCACCTATTTTCGGAGAGTTTCTCTTTCTTCGGTTTTATTCTTTGATGACTAACAACAAGACGTATTTTAACGGATTTTAATTGAACTTTTTATGGTTGATATACCCGATAGTTCTTGCCATTGGATCTTACGAGCCGAGTAATTTTTTTGCTTAAAATAATTTATACATTCTTTCGATTAATTCGCCGAGATTCGAATAGATTACGTGACATTTGAAAAATGGCAAAAAAGAGGGAAAACTCAAGTGGTAGAGCAGCGGCGTATTTAGCCGAAGGCAGTGGGTTCGAACCCCGCTCGTGACGCTGACTTTTTATCTCAACCAATACCTTACCTAAAGATTAATTAATTGAAAGAAGTTATTTCGTCAATCGGACCACGAAACCTAATGGATAATTTATACATTTATTTATTTAAATATATATTTTTTTGCGTTTGTTATGTATATTTCAAGGTTATGAGTTGATTTAATTTTTTTAACCTAGAATAAGAATTATTTTTGTAAACGCTATCAACAACATGTGGGTTATTTCCAATAGATAAGAAAATTGTATACCAGTTATATTAAATGAGATGAGATATATGAAATCTACAAAATGCAAAAGACGCTTTTAAAGAAGTAGGTCAAAAAAATGTTTGTGATAACCCCCTTACACAGTTTGTTAAAAAAATTCGGTTTTCTTTTCGGCACTCTTTATAAACCATAAAAATGCATTGTTATAGCAAACAAAAAATAGACATTGTACTATGTTGGTCTACTTTACTTGAAGCGTCTTTTCATTTTTGTAACTTTTTATATGTCTAATCCTAATATCTAAGATATATAAAAAGTTACACAAATGAAAAGACGCTTCCAGTAAGTTTTGAATAACTCCAGACCAAGGCATCAGGATTGATGACATTTTTTCTAATCTTTTTTTCTGGAACCAAAGGAGCAAGTCTTGCTGTCGGTTGAGGTTTGATACATAAAAAGGAGATCTAATAATTTGTTGTGGGTTGAGGTTTGATACATAAAAAGGAGAACTAAAAATTTGTTGTGGGTTGACGTTTGATAGATAAAAAGAAGAGCTAAAAATTTGTTGTGGGTTGAAGTTTGATAGATAAAAAGGAGGTCTAAAAATTTGATGTGGGTTGAGGTTTGATGCATAAAAAGAAGATCCGCCTGTCAACATCTGCAATCTGCAGAAGGTGCGACGTGAATCAGGACATGGCACATGTCCTATTCCACTGTGCACAGTATGAAACCCACAGAAATCCTCTGACAAAAAGTTCCTAAGTTGGCCAGCGGAAAAACAGATGCTTTTGTCCGCCGGTATAGGGTCTCCCTTAGGTACGGCGAGGAAGGTCCTTAATTTGATGAAGAAATATCAAGGGAATGAATCGTTTCTGTATCCAAATTTGAACAAAAGATGTAATTTTGTTGCTCTTAACATCAATTATTCTGATTATTTCCAATAACTCTGTAGTGGTTGAATTTATTTTACTTTTGTTTACGTGTTTTGTTTTGGAATATTTGAGATTAGCTAGTGCCCATCATCACTGTAAATATTCGATTTGACATTTTTCAAGCCTAGCAGGAATTTTCTACTTGGATTTTTAGATGTATAGAGTTAAGATTCTATAAAAAGAACACCTTATTGTTGACAACAGAGTAATTTTGATATATATTTTTTATTATAAAAATGATAACAAAATCATGTACATTGGTTGGATATAAAATATTGTTTTAAGTGTGTGGTGTTTAGTGGCTGTTAGTCAATGATTATTCGGAAATCGTGAGATGCGGTCTGGTGTGATGTAGGTTTTAGAAAAACATTTTCTTTATTGTGCCAACGTTTCGATTTTTATTGAGATCATCTTCAGGGGCTGGGATTTACAAACATTGTTTAAATTTAACAAAAACATGTAGGATGTGGAAAAAAGTGAATTTACACATTGCTAGAAAATTTCAGATTAAAAAATATGAATTTATATAATGATAGAATTTTTTTATAATATTTGAATCTAAAATTTTCTATCATTATATCAATTCATTTTTTTAAATCTAGTTTTCTAGCATTGTATAAATCCATATTTTTATCTGAAATTTTCTAGCATTACATAAATTCCTTTTTTTTAATCTAAAATTTTCTAGAATTGTATAAATTCATTTTTTATCTAAAATTTTCTAGCATTATATAAATTCATTTTTTAATCTAAAATTGTATAAATTCATTTTTTATCTAAAATCTTCTAGCATTATATCAATTCATTTTTTTTAATCTAAAATTTTCTAGCATTGTATAAATTCATTTTTTTCATCTAAAATTTTCTACCATTGTATAAATTCATTTTTTTTCATCTAAAATTTTCTACCATTGTATAAATTCATTTTTTTTTTCATCTAAAATTTTCCACCATTGTATAAATTCATTTTTTAATCTAAAATTTTGTAGCATTATATAAATTAATTTTTTTAATCTAAAATTTTCTACCATTGTATAAATTCATTTTTTAATCTAAAATTTTGTAGCATTATATAAATTCATTTTTTTAATCTAAAATTTTCTAGCATTGTATAAATTCATTTTTTAATCTAAAATTTTCTAGCATTGTATAAATTCATTTTTTATCTAAAATTCTATGCCATTGTATAAATTCATTTTTTTCACATTCTACATTTATTTTTAAAGTTTAAATAATGTTTATAAATCCCAAGCTCTGAAGATGATCTCAATAAAGATTGAAACGTTGGCACGATAAAGAAAACTGTTTTTCTAAAACCTACGCCACACCAGACCGCATCTCACGTTATCCGAATAATCTCTGAAAACTGTATCAAAATATTGTGTCTGAATAACGCTGTTTTTCTATATAAAATCGCTTCTTTGTTTTGTAACAATCATCATAATGCATGGTTGTTTTTTAGAGGCTCAAAGTAATCAACGGCACTCGTATTTACGATATATGGAAACAACCCGATGCCTACTCACTTGCGTACGTGTACCCTTTCAATTACACGAATATCGACCGACTCAACAAAGGAGAAAAATTGAAAGTTGAAGAACTTGGCCCTTACGTTTTCGAGTAACTGAAATTTATGATTTTGTTTAACTTCAGTGAATAAAAAATTTGGAGTTTTTCAGGGAGAGGATGCACAAGGAGAACGTCGTCTTCCAAAGTGACAAATTAGTCACTTACAACGAAAATATGACCCATCAATTTCGACCGGAGCTCTCGAAAGGATCGCTCAACGATTCGATAATCACGCCCGACGTTATTGTCCTAGTACGTCTTTCGTCTACTTCTAAGCCACACCTTTCAATAATTTTTTTTCCAGGCTGCCATCAGTAAGAATATCGGAAACGTATTCAACACCGGTGCCCTCAGGTTGATGCTCACGACGGCGAAAGCGAGCCCGTTCAAATCTTATTCGGCGAAAGACTTGATATTTGGCTCCGATAAGGACAGATTATCATCCACAATGAGGATTCTCTCAAGATTATTAAACAACGAAGACATTCCGAAATTTGGAGTTCTTGCACAAGTAAAAAATGTCGTATTTTACAATAGTTACAAGTTCAAGTAGTTCATTAAGGTTTTTTAGTTGAGATAAAAAAGTTAATGGCACGAGCGGGATTCGAACCCACGATCCTCGGCTAGATACGCCGCTGCTCTACCACTTGATCCATCATGACCTCGATCCACTCGGACACTAACTTCCCATCTCAACTCCACCTTTTGAATTTTCCCTCCTTTTTGCCATTTTTTCAAAGCATTTTCAAAATACTATATAAGATCGTGTAACTAGTTATATAAAAAGTTACAAAAATCCTCCTAAACATCCACAAAACCTCCAATAAAGTAATCCAAAAAATTAGTTTTTGAAAATTGGATTAGTTAAGTTACTCTTAAATAGCACACTTTATAGCAAACAAATTTTTAGATCAGATAAGCCAGAGCATTATTTTCCTGTCCAATGCCCAGAGTGCCAATTAAATATTTATAACACCTCGGGATTTTATCCAAAATCCATGTTATTACATTCATTAGTAAAATTAATTAAGGCTTTTAGTAAGGATAAAAAAGTCTGTGTAATGGGCGGGATTCAAACCCACGATCTTCGGCTTGATACACCGCTGCTCTACCACTTGAGC